>NC_052500.1:64762812-64808547 GCF_016617805.1 Bactrocera tryoni | reverse complement strand
TGTCAAAAAATAAAATGATAGTCTTCAGTTACACATTTCGCAAATCAAGTACAAAATTATATAGCACCCCGCCAAAAATTCTAATCTGACTCCGCCCCTGAATATTATATTCTACAAATTTCATCTGCACAAACGAAAAATAGTTCTTGAGATATTGATTTGAAATTTTGAATATGCCCTTTTCTGTCTAAGTAACTACTCATTTGTCGACACCGCCGATATCGAACTGTTATAGCATATAACTTGCCATACAAAATAAACGATTGGACGGAACTTTTTTTTATTTGACAAGGTATCTGCACAAAATTTAGCTTGGCTTACTGCTCAAAGCAGCTTCTTTGAAGAATTTCTATTCTATTTCATATAGGTCCCACACAAACTGAGCTATCGAAATCAAGGGCTTTTTGTATTTTTGAAGGGTATTAGTTCTACCGACGTTGTGAAAATGAATGAGATTAAATTTTGCATAAATAGCGATTTTGAAGTAAGTAAGCTTATGACTAAAAATTGTCCAAATCGAACCAAAAAAATGCAAGCTCTTAGGTACCGAATATGGGGACCCCAGTGCCTATAGTTGACTTTTTACCGAAAATATCGGTCAGAATCCTTTCTTGATATTAGTTAGTCTGTATGTTCAAAATAATCAAAATAATACAATACTTCCCTTAGCCACCAAACACCCAATATAAAGATTTTCGAACTTCCGGTAATAACGGTCTTTATACCTATCATGAATACAATCGGAATTTTCGAACACCCGGCTGACTTACTCCACATGATTGGTGATTGCATGCGAGGTACTTTGTTTGTAAAACCACGACAACATATTTTTTGGTATATGTCAGTATGTGGTATTGGCAAAAATAGATAACATCGGGTCGGTACTATCCTAACTCCCTTTATTACATATAATTATTTTCGTTTTCCTAACAAACCTTATTTTGACTATGAAGTTATATAGATTACATAATATATATATGAAATTACTTGGATTCCGATCTTCTGGTTCACGTTTTACACCTTAAGGTATTTTTTCGCCTTTGCAAGAGTATGAAATGTTCGGTAATACCCGAACTTAGCATTTCCTTACTTGCTTTATATTTTATTTGGTTTCATAATAAATACGAAATATAATTTCTAAAAAATACCGAATTGCATTTCACTCTTGAGTCCGCGCATTGTCAGCAACAAAGCTTTGCTGTGTTCATATTTATCATTTTTCCACAAAAAAAAAAATCTTTTTTTAGTTTGAACTATAATCCAAACAAAAAATTTATATGGTTTAACTGTTTGTTGTTTCCGAAATTAATGCGAATTGTTAGTTCATAGTTCAGTGCACATTCAAATGCCGCGTCTAATACAGCTACTTTTTCCATGACCTTTTTACTTTTTATGAATTTTGCACTTTTTTTGTTGCGAAGCTACTTTTTCACAGCACAAATTTACGTGTGAAATCAAATACTGCATTTGTAAATTTTAAAAATTAAATTTAGAAAGCTGCATAAAAACTAACCATTTAGCAAGTCAACAGCCAACTAACTATGAGTTGTAACAAAAACCTTTATTAATCCCTTTACAATTACTAAAATGCAATAAATATTTATCTCACTGTAGCCATTATTCGACGTTTAACATTTTTTTTTGGTTTTTGTTTTCAAGTTAAAAATGCTTGTTGAGCTTAAATAGTTTAGCCAAAGTTATGTTTGGTATTTAGCAAAATTTTAAAATGCAATTTTGCGCTCATGTTCACTTAGATCCACTCCCTAATCGGTGTGTTTACATGCAAGCAACTCACAAATAGTTTTTGCTAGTATTAGGTCTGCCTCTGGCTGACAAGCCCCACTAATTGATCTTCACAGTAAGAAGATAATTCCGTCTAGGAACTCGAATACCGACCGTTTTCGGCAAATGGATTCTTTAACTACCCCTTTTGATCATCTGACTAGAACTTGAGATATCGCGACGACCTCGCCAAAAAAGTTAGTTTAGAGAAAAGGCCCCTACAGGGTCCGGCACTCGAAGTGTAACCAACTTCAGACCGATCGCGCAGCTGTCGCACTGGAATCAGCTGTTTATAAATTTGCTGAATGACAGTTCGGAGTATTGTTCACAAGTGTACAAAGCGTTTTGCCAAAGGTGAACGCAAAAAAAGTGATCAGCGATGGAATTCAAACGTAATAGTGTGATTGCTTTATATTTAGCTGGAAAATCACAGTCAGCAATTGTTCGTGAGCTCAAACACCTTAATGTAAATAAAGTTTTTGTTTACCACACCATCACTCGTTACAATGATACTGGTAGCATCGCAAAACGCCATGGGAATGGTCATCAAAAGACTGCAACGTCACGTGAGATGGTTCGGAAAGTGAAGAAGCGACTTGAGCGAAATCCACGACGAAGTGCCAATCAAATGGCTAAGAACTGAAAATATCCGGACGCAGCATCCGACGCAAATTGAAAAATGAGCTCAAGGTCAAGCCTTACAAGTTCCAAAAGACCCATGATCTGACACCGAAGCAGCAACAAGTAAGACTTGAGAGAGCGAAGCAGTTGCTTCGCTTGTCCGAAAGCAGTCAAATTCCGAACATTATGTTTTCTGACGAAAAATTTTTTCCAATTGAGCAATTCGTAAACTCTCAAAACGGTAGGGTTTACTTGACCGGACCGTTCATACGAGAATCTAAGTCATCGGTTGGCCACCAGGAGGCAGCACCCGCCACAAATAATGGTTTGGGCCGCTGTCACCGCAGATGGACGCTCTCCAATTGTTTTCATCGAGCCTGGCGTCAAAGCAAATGCGACATATTATGGGGAAAGTATTCTGGAGGCTGCTTTGAAGCCGTGGGCAAACAAACATTTCGGTCGCAAACCATGGACGTTTCAACAAGACTCAGCACCGTCTCACAAAGCGCGAGTGAACCAAGAATGGCTGAAAAACAACGTTCCGAACATCATTACGACGAAACAATGGCTCTCGAATTCACCAGATGCGAATCCAATGGATTATTCTCTCTAAGCCATTTCTGAGAGCAAGGTCCGAAGTAAAAAATACACCAGTCTCGAGGTGCTGAAGAAAGCCATTGTCCGTGAGTGGGCCAAAATACCGGCAAGTCACATTTGGGCAGCTTGCGATTCGTTTTTTGACCATCTCAAGGCCATAGTTAAAGCAAAAGGTGGTCATATCGAGCAAAAGTGAAAGTGAAGTGAAAAGATTACTTTTACACATTTGTACTTTAAAATAAATAAAAGTAATTTTCCAAACCGAATTTATGGCTTTTTTAATTGGTTACAGTGTGCGATCGGACCCTGTAGCTTAAGTTGCTATAACACTACTATAACTATGAAAATAAATGGAATTTTGAGGTTTAATTTCAGTGTGATATTTGCGAATATTTTAGCTACCGATATATGACCAAAATGCGATATTCTCAAATATTTTGTCCTTTTAAATCGTTTGGGTAATATATTAACTCTCAGTTTATTTCCACGAATGTTGTGTTAAAGTAGTCGAAACTGACGCAGATTTTGATCTGTATTATCACTTCACCCGTATTTCCAAAGTATCTTTGATAAATATAATGTACTATTCGATGGCAACCTAACCCGGCATAGCACTAGTCAATCTTGGCGTATTTTTAAACATATTCTCTGTGTAAATCTGCTTCCATTTCGTAAACCAGTAACAGGACAATAGAAATCTCCCCGCCCTGACTTTAAGTAGGCTACAATCTCCAAAAGGTGCGTGCACTAATTTGACAACTGTCTGATCATTAGTCTGTGAATTGTATCATTTTGAATGAAGCAATTTTTGTTATTGTAAAAAAATGATCCAATGAACCCGATCGAAAGCGTAGAAAAACGCAAGAGTTTGTTGTCAAATTTATGGCAAAAATGGCTGAATTTCAGGAAAAAGAAAGTGCTGTTTCGCCAAGTCAATAAACCGTGACAGAAGTCAGTAAAAACGATAACAATATATTGAACATATATTCGTGCGCTGAACTTAAAATGAAAACCTGATTTCGAAAGATTTTGTGGTTAGTTAAGCGCTCTGTGAAAACGATAACAAAAATCCATAAATTGGGCTTTGAATTGCTTGTTCAGTGTTCCGAAAGTTGCTATAGAACATATATTCGTGCGCTAAAATTATAACTAAAACCTGATTTTAAAAGTTCTTTGTAGTTAGTTAAGCGTATAAGTCCAAAAATTTAAAGACTACAGACGGTCCTGTCCGAGTAAAAGTAAAAAAAGCAAAATATTGTTATTTGTTTTGAATGAAGGAATTTCAAACCGGTATGCATATTCATCGATATCACATAAGACGAATACTTTTATACACCATTTATTAGATTAGTTGGTCATATACTGCCATAAGAAGGATCAACAACATTCCTTATTGGAAACAATTAATGGTATTTCCTTCGCCTTTCTTGATATACTAAACTTTCATCAGCAAACGTTAAACACGTAAAAAAAGCATATAATCAGGATTTCAATATATCTTCGAACTTGTGACATATTAGTTGTGAATTGTGCATTTATGTCTTCTAGGCGTTCTAAGCGATTGGTTTCCTCAACAACCAAAATCATCACCTGTTCGTTAAAAGAAATAGTTAAAAAACGTGATTATGATCTCAAGTTTTTTTAGGCATGAGTAAACTCCTACCAATGTTCTTACCTGTGCAGTAACTGTCAGTAATAGCGAAAGCGAAATGATTCACCAAGTGATATCTGCTCTATAAAATAATCTGCCACTGTCGTTAACATCTGCGTACTGTGGTTTTTCATAAGACAAAAGAGTTGAGCTCATTAATTGGTCGATTTCTTAATACGTCATTGAAGAGTAAGTATGAGGTGTTGTTGACAGTAGTACCTGCTTTACCTAACTTAACCTCATATATTGAGAAGTGTGATTATTCGTGTGACATATGTATATCCAACACGAAATTTCTCTCCAAGAAAGTGGAGGTAAATTTCTCTCGAACATTCCTAAAGTCGAATTATCAGGTGATGTAATTGTCTATGCCTCCGCACTATATAGCAGAACGGAAATAATGAGAGACTTTTTTGTCTTTGTTCGTCGAGAGACGAATCAATTTCCTACCCTGTCCAAAGTAGCACCTGTTGGCAAGAGCGACTCTGTGTTAGATTTCAAGACTGATATTGTTGTTGGTGTTGATGCTGGTTCCAAAGTAAACGAAATTATCTATGACTTCAAATTTATGACTATCAACAGTAAGGAATGAACTAAATCGCGAATGCAACGACTATTTGTGCGATGACATGAGATTTTTCGTCCTGTCCTCATTCACAACCAGACTGATATGCTTCGCTTGCTTATCCAGCCTGAAGAGAGCAGAACTAACTACGCGGATGTTAAGAGCAATGCTATCAATATTATCAGCATACGCCAGCATTCACATTTGTGGATAGGTCGACAACATGGAGACCTGGATTTCCACCTTACCCAAATACTCAGTGGGCATGGTTGCTTCAGAAGCTACCTATTTAAATATCGTCATGACTTTAGTCAATACTGTCCGACGTGTACAGAGTGTATAGAAGACTCTGAACACTTGTTCTTTTATTGCCCTCGGTTTTCTAGTATAAGGGAAAAGCTGAAAACCACCCTTGGAGGTACTATCACGGTGGAAAATTTGACAGCAATTATGTGCGAGTCCTCTGTAAAGTGGAATGCTGTCAGCGAAGCGGCAAATCAAATTATGACAAAATTGAGACATTTAGAACAGATTAGGCGTCAGTCAGTCCGTGCAATAGAGGAGACTTAAACGTCTTCTTCTCTCCCATGAAGTAATACTTTGTTCAGTGGTCCCGTGGGAGAGATATGAGGTGGGAGTAGCTTAGGTTTAGCGGATTAAAGTCCCGCACTCCGGCTTTCGATGCTTCCTCCTACTATAAAAAAAAAAAATAACGCTAGCAGCTGTACACACTTCTTGAAGATTTTACCTTTTCTATTTAGTTCTGCAGCTCCAATTATTTTCTCCAAGAGTAGATTGAAGAAGTCGCACGAAAGGGAGTCGCCTTGTCTGAAACCTCGTTTGGAATCGAACGGCTCGGAGAGGTCCTTTTCGATCCTGATTAAGATTTTGCCGTATTAGATTTTCGGGGATACTAAGTTCGACATAGCGGCATAGGGACGGCACGAAACTGTCGAAAGCGGCTTAAAAATCGGCAAAGGGGTGGAGTGTGCCGATCTTCCTTTCACGGTTCTTTTTCAAGATTTGGCGCGTGGTGAACATCTGGTCAGTTGTTGTTTTTCTAGTAATGAAACCACACTGATAAGATCCAATCAGTTTGTTGACGGTGGACTTCAGTCTTTTACACACTCGATAAGATATTATATTCCATGTTAAGAAAGCTTATTCCGGATCTCCCTATCTTTGGATTGGTCAGAGCACAATTCAATTCCAATCGTAGGATATGCTTTCATTCGACCATATCTTGCAAAGAAGCTGATGCATGCACCTTGTCAGTTCTTGGGTGCACTACTCCCTATAATTTTAATTTGGATTGCAGTTTAATTTTGAAGCATTTGAAGCGGTTATATATTTCTATAATATCAAATAAGCCAACTAAAATCCTTATCACAGCACCATTGTGTGCTCAGCTTATCAAATTATAGTAAATTTTAATTATATAGCCTACTTTCAAGCGCTATAACGTTTTATTTACTCTTCAGTCTTTTAATGACACGAAAAAGTGAAGAAACCAACAAAAGAGCACAAAAGTAAGCTGCAAACAATGCTATCAAACAGCATATGTAAATATTACTGTAAGAATAAGAATAAAATAGAAAGAGAAAACCAACACACATACACTTTGTTTCTTTCCATTAACCACCTTTTCACTGCTTTCTACCATTGCATACTTACAGGCACCTGCAAGCAGCCGCTCGGCATGGAATCCGGTGCCATCGCTGATACGCAAATTACCGCTAGCTCGGCGCACGACATGGGCAATGTGGGCCCACAACATGCCAGGTGAGTAACAAAGGACATGAAAAGTCAATTCTTACTTCAAATTGTTTGGCGCACACAAACACATATAAACACATTTGCATATGTGTGTATTGACAAAAACAAAAAATAATAAAAGAAAGTAAGCAAAACCGCTGAGCCATTGTGACAGCACAAACAAGGTGAAATGACAAAAACGCGAGCACGCACACATGCATAAGAGACACACACACACACTCATAATTACATATACACACACATTAAAGGTAATTTGAAATGCGCGTCCCTACGCGCTTCCTTTTTCGCAACAGGAAGCATCATCATAGGCGCAGGAAGGCAAACAAATATTCACCTGCGCATTCCGCTGCCTTTTTGTTGTTGCAATTTGTTTGTTTGTTCTTGTGTGCCTTTGACAAATTCCTTGCCTGCATGCGAATGTTTATCTGTCTGCGTGTGTTTTTTGTTGTGCTAGCTGTGCACATTTGCAACAACAACAAGCGGAACCACAGTAGACAAAGCAGCAATTACAACAATATAAAAAGCACATAAACACATTAAATGATATGAGACAGTTGAAATTAATATGAATTATTTTATGGCATGTTCAAATGCTTTTTCATGTATGTCATTTGCCGGCATACCCCAACGTACATCGCGTGTGGCGCTCAAACGAAATGTAAAATAAAGCAATAAATAAAACAAACTGATGAGAGAAAAACAGTAATGATACGAGAAGAGAAAAATAAAAGGTAAAAGTTTGCTAAGTGCGTGACTCCTGTATGGTCAATTCATGGGATCTAAAGCCAAACGTTTTATTTTACAAATAATCACACAGTCATACATCATTAGAACCTTTGAAACCTTTAAGCTAGCGGGCCTCACCACTGTGTGGGACTAGGACACAACTCTAAATTCACTCTCCAAAATAATGCTAATGTGACTATCAAAACCTAGGTCATCAAGCTAAAACCAGTATGTTTTCACATGCTGCTTTCCACGTCCTATATTGAACTTCTTCCTACTTACCTAACTAACACGCTCGAAGCCTAGTACTATAGGCACAAGTAATCTCCAATACATGCTAACGTGATCAAATTAAAAGATGAATTTTGTTCATTTCATCTCCTTCAAAGTAATCCAATCCCGCTGCAATAGACTTATATCAACGAATTTTCCAGTCATCAAAGCACTTGGAAAAATCCTCCGTCGTGATGGCCATCCGAGCCTTCTTCGATTCAACTTTTATATCCTCAATTGAGTCAAAACGTTGTCCTTTGTTCCTTTTTTCAGAAGTTATACAAAGGTAAATCAGGCGAAATGATCAGGAATAACCAATGCAGTATGAGGGTTCATTATCGCACTTCTTTGTTCAATAAATTCAGACATAGTAAAAAATCGAAGAATTCACTTATAGAACATAGATGTTACTAACAGCACAACAACAGTACAACAAATTACAAAAAAAAACAAAAAATTACCAATTCGAAAAACACACGAAGTATAAATAATAAATTTACCTTTCTATTTGATCACAGTAGTATCTCGCCTTCTTTTCTTCATGTATCCCAAAAAAAATTTAACATAAAATAAATTAATTTTATAGGTCATTGTATATAGTATATCGAAAATCAGGTGTAAGGAACTATCCATCCCGTTCGTCCCATTTTATGGATGATTTTTGTGTTGACTGTTTCATAACTTCCTAATGGCTTAATAAGGTATTTTAGGAGAGATAGAATTCGTACTTCATTCTTAGGCTTAAAAGATTTCTCGGATAAATAGAAAACTTCTTCTTGAAAAGTCGAAAATTTTCGAAACCAGAGTCAGCTCTAGGTTTCGCGTGTCTGTTTTTTTTTCTTTTTCAAACTATTACTTCTTTCTTGAGTAAAGTAACTGAATAATTTACGATCTCATTTGGATCATCTTGGGAATGCAGTTATAAAGAGTGATGCATTTCGAGGTTCCCTACTTTTTTAAAGAAACAAACATACTTCAAATTTAATGAGAAATGTTTATGATCATTCGAAAAATTATTACTATTTATTTTTTGAAGATTAACTTGCAAATCTCGGCCGTGGCTACATCTCTGATGGTTCCTCCGTTGAGTCCAATTTTCGATGATTCTAACCAGCATTTCGACTAGTAACGAACGAATGACACCCATGATGGTTTGCTCGTAATTAGTGTTGTTTTTTGAAGAATCGCATTTTATATGCTTGTGTCAGACTACAAAAGAAGCAACAAGAGAAGATCAACCGATCAGTTGGGTATAAGCCTCATTATTTTTACTATAATTCTACGGAATCTGACAATGTATATTAAAGTCCCTATTTTGCTGACTATCTAGAAGTAGTGAATATTGTTAAAAGGTTATGAGGTTACGTATGAACCTACTTAGGCAGCTGAAAACGCTGTACCAAGGTCTTTAGAAGGCTCATTGCAAACCAATCGGTACTAAAATCGTCTCACTCTATAATGTCCCATCAGCACGACGTTGTCTTACTGTTGAAGTGCATCTATACACAAGGTTTCATATGTGCAACTTCTGAGACATCGCGGAGAATCCCTCCACCGATAGTTGTGATTATTTTATATTATTTCCTTGCATTCAAATAGATGAGTAGTATCTATGTCTCTTTTTCTGCTATCTCCTCACAGCCTTTTAAAATGTCATTTTATGAGAGGGTGAAAATACTACCATAAGTGGACAAAGCGCTTCGAACCCTTCACAAATTTTTTGATACTAGATCAATTCCAGCCAATTTGTATGGTTTGTAGAAGGTATGACTACCGAGATACTTAAACTATAGTCTACGAGAGCAGGATTGTGGAGGAGAAATTATCTAGATTCTCCTTATAGTTTTGGTAGTGTTTGCGTCTTCGAAAATTTTTAGAATAGTATCCAGTTGGAACTCCTACAAGTATGAATGCGGTGAGATGAAATTTACCCATTAACAGGTTCTGCAGAGTCTCAGTCATACATGCTTAGGTGGCAGAATACCTTGGCCATCAGCCCAGGGTTCAACCAAATTCAAATAAGTCATTCGAAGCATAGTCAGAGTCGGTCAGAAGTGAATGGTTCATAGAAGTTCCATGAAATCCGTAGGTTATGGCCTTCACCTTTTCTCCCCAAGAAGCTGCTCTTTGTCGTAGCATAGCCATCGGTAATAATATCGGTTATAAACTGAAGAATCAAGTGCTTGTAGGGAAAACTTATTCATTTGACAAAATATTGTTCCGATCGGATCACCATAGCATGAAGCTGTCATAGAAATTGAACGATCCGAATCAAGTTCTTATAAGGAATCTTTGTATTTGTGAAAGGTATTATAGTGATGGTGCTTAAGAATATTAATTGTCAATGAAATACTAAAGAAATACACAACTGTAGTCATACCATACCCGCTTCTTAAACCCATATCTCATCTCTTCCAACTCAACACACATCGTGAAAATTAAATGTAAAATTCGCTCAACCCTTATACATGGAATTTAAGGCGTACATCGACGCAGCTAAAATTTCGCAATCAAGCGAAAGGAGCGAAGCGACACTAAAAGTCAAATGTTGACAATCGAAAGCTGGCATGTCACCAGGCTAAAAGTGAAATGACAAAGCGCGTACCGTGCAATGCCAGCCTCTACACAGCCGCGAGCCTTAAACCTTTGACACTTTCATTTATTTATTATGCTTTTTTCGCTCTCGTATTTCCATTGCAAAAACAAAACAAAAAGCAAACGATATTTTATTTCCAGCTATCTTCGCATTCGTGCGTCACTTGCTAACCAGCAACAACGCTGCGTCTTTATTTCTCGTTCGCGTTCCACTGACTTATCGTGCGCGCATAAAAGTATGCAAAAAAAAAAAAAGCAAAACAGAAATGAAAGTCAAACTGTGTAACGACGAGTGTATTTCAAAAATAAAATTGTAATTATTTAGAAAGCAGTGACATTTTTACAACATAAAATGTCAGTGCGTGTAAATCAAAAGGTCATAAAATGGTACACGCGGCATGTAGTGAAAGTTCTGGGACAAGCAAAAACAATATTACAATTGTGTGAGGCATGTTTCTGTCTAATGGCACCAGTTATTTGAACCGTTTAGTGGCACAGCGGGTGAGCTGTTGTTGGGCTCATATGTGGGACAAATTTATGTTGAAGGATATAGGAAAGTATAGGTTTAGGCGCACAAAAAGTGCTCTATGGGAGGTATACTTTGAGGCGCATGATAGGCGTGTGGCCGCATGTAGAGTAAAGGAAGAAACTTTTATTGCACCTTGCACGAAAAAAGTATTGAAAATATTATTCAGAGTTCTTCGTTTAAAACGTATATTTTTAGTTCTGATGACTCAATTTTACTGCCATATACTACTATGTAAGTAAGGAAGGATACTCATTGATAATTATTAAAGTAACATCACTTCACTTTACTCATAAGTTTGCAGGCGAGGTAAAGCGATATATTAATAACCACTCCTATACAAAGAAAATTTGAGTTTCGGTTTTAAAATGGTTATATATTGGTTAATTAGTTATAAAAAGGTTATATATTGGTTATAAAATGGTTATATATTGGTTATAAAATGGTTATATATTAGTTATAAAATGGTTATAAATTGGCTATTATATCTGAAAGCGATTTTCGATTTTTTTTTTTTGATGATACGTCATTTTCCATTTAAGATGATTATACCATATATAATTTTTTAATTTTATTCAAATTTTACTAAAAGAAGTGTTCGAAAAATTTTGTAAAAATATTAATTAAAAATCTTAGATATCACCGAATCCCCCTGCAATTTTCTACATAGAACGATCAGCCAAAACCTTTTTATTCCACTGTAATTGTGACCTCCTAAAGAAATGCGCCAACCGACTTGGCTGTAATAAAGTGTGTCAAACGTATATGAAAACATGTATGCACATATAAACTCATCCATCAATATTATTATTGATCAAATACTAACAAACATCAGCACATATATTGCTATTAAAACTCATATGCCTATAAATAAAACCAGTTTACATACATACATACATATATTCCTACACATATGTATACTTATATGCAAAATGGATTATGTGTACCTACAAAGCAGATGAAAATATAAATTCGCATGTGTATGTATATATATAAATTCTTGTAGAGGTGTATTATTTTATTTCAAACAAATATTCGTTGGCAGCATGTCACTTAATTTTCTGCCACATTCATCAAAATTTACGCATGACTATGGACTTTTCGTGTTTTTCTAGTCTTTTACTTTACATGTTTTATTATTTTTTGCTCTTGCTGTCATGTTCTTGTGCACATTTTCACGCATTTAGTTGGTTTTCTGTACTCTCTGATGAATTAGGCAACTGGTGACCTTTTTGTCCTGTAAAAAAGCATTTTCGTTTTCATTTGTGAGTAACACCAACTCTTGCGCTAGTACTTTGTGTGTGTTCAGCTGGATATATTCGAGTATTTTATAACCTAATTCATACCACTATACACGGGTACAATCATACAAAGCATAGCTCTGTGTGTGTGTACCTATATTGTACTCGTATAGGCGATATGTCGTGTTACGTATACGCAGTGCACCACAAATGCCTTGAAGAGTGTTCGGAACGAATGGATTGAAATATGAATATGTTTTAAACGACTTAAGTAACATATTTTTTATTATGATAATTATTTTGCCAAAATAAAATAAATTTATTTATTCTATTAATTCCTATTTTAAACCCTATTGGAGCATTGAACGTTCGATACCAGTACACTTTGACAAGAATTTTTTACTAAGAAATACAAATTTGCACAATTATTCTTTTGAGGTGTTTGGTTTTATATGCGCTATCTTTAATTATAGCACTTTTCGATTCTCTTTGCAAGCAGCATTTCGTATATTTATCTTTTTCGTAGTGAAATTTGATCTAATATTCGTAGCAGATAAGGCAATGCTTTTCTGGCTTCTATGAATTTAAAGCTTTTCTAAGTAAATTAATGGAGTTAAGTACACCAAATGTTAATATAAGCAATTATATGAGCTGAGTTTTATACTGTAGACGTTAAATGTTCGCTTAACATGATATGATTTTCAATAATATCATCAATGCAGCTTTGTTTCCGTCCATCCAAGTTTTAATGAAATCATTTCACAAATTTTACTGAATCTGAACTCGACTTTTTGAACAAATTACCCAAATTTTAAATAAAATAAATTAAAAAAAAAGCATAACCTTTCGTGGCGTCAATCCTGGCTTTGCGACCATTCGTTGAGCTTCAGTCTTATATAAATGGCTCTAAATTTGCTTTGTGCAATATTTAGTTCCTGGACAAATGGCCATTTCTCAAAGAAAAACGTCCACCTTTGACTATAAATTCAATGAAACACAGTCACAAAAATGTTTGTAAACTTCATTTTACTATGCATAATTATGTTTCTAACATCAATTAGCTTAAGCGCATCGCTTGAACAAAAAATATACGTATTCAGATAAACTCAGAGGTCTATAACCGTACTCGGAACCAGTATTAACACCAACAGCAATGTCAGCCTCGAAATCCAACGCAGAATAATTCTTGCCAACAAGTGCTTCTTCGGACTGAGTAGGCAATTGAAAAGTAAAATCGTCTCTCGATGAACAAAGACCAAACAAACTCTATTACATGTAGCACCTGCTCTACGGTGCAGAGGCGTGAACGATGACAACATCTGATGAGTTGGCGTTACGAATTTTCGAGAGAAGGGTTCTGTGGAAGATTTATGGTTCTTTACGCGTTGACAACTGTACCGCAGTCGTTGGAGCGATGAGCTGTACGATATATACGATGATAATGACATAGTTTAGCGACTGAAGAAACAGCGGCTACGGCTGCTAAGTTATGTCGTTCGAATGAATGAAAACACTCCACCTCTGAAAGTCTTCGACACAGTACCTGCCGGGGGAAAAGAGGAAACGGCAATGTACAATTAAAGTTCGACTGATTTTTTTTAGTTATAAAGTACGAAACCGCCTTAAATAGTTCTTATAACCTTATAATTTTACTTTAGGTAGATGTATAGTGTGGAAAACTTCACTCAAATTTTTTTGAAATGTTAGATCTAAGAGACTTAGCGTTCCCAGTTTGGCCTTTTCTTAAATATCTTTTCAATCAATCATACCATAAAATCTATAAATATTTAATCCTTTCTATCTCCACCAAATACATATGGTAAATATGGAAATTATTTAAGGCATATAATTAAATTCCAAGCAGCATTCCCCAATGCAGTCCCAATAGAAAAGTTATTTGAATTTGAAAGCAAACAAATATTTTATGACATAATGAGGTCATCGATTGGGGACACGAACCCTTTTTTTGCCAAAGCAGAAATGCACATAAAAAGACACATAAAATAGCAAAATGCATAATAAAACGTAGCAAACTAATAAAATATGCGTTTAAAGTAATTTCGAGTACGCTACTTGGACCCAAATGTAATATTTCATTTACAAGTGAAGGGAAAAAGAGAGCGACAGAGAGCGGGTCATAAAAAATGACAAACATACCAAAACGAACACGAAAAAGTAAAAGATGGTAAAAAAGTGAAAGAAAAAGCGTCAGCTAGATGAATGACCGCACAAGTGACCAATTGAGGAAAAGGTCAACACGACAACGACAGGGCGGGCCCGGGGTTACACGCCGTAAGGCTGCAGAGACCCGGAACGGCACGGAAATCACAGGCAGACAATCTAAATGACAGTTGAACTGTGTGCGACGCAACGTGGGCAGGATGTGGGCGTGAAAATAATACATTAAAGGAGGTGGTCTCGGGCAGGAAATACAATATAGGTAAGAGAATTCAAAGCATAAAGCCGCCGAGGCTGAGTACGGAAGACGGCGGCGCGATGTGTGTGAGACAAGGAAGCCTTAGGCCAAATAGAGTGGTGAGTTCAAATAAATAAACAAGCAAACAGACAGATGGGCAGGCAAACAAATGCAAAGCAATAGCAAAGAGACAGGCGGACAGACAATCAGGCGGACAGTTGGGCAGGGTAAACACAAATACAAATAAACACACTGGCAGACAGTCAGACAGGCAACACATTAGGGCTGAGGCGACGGCGACAAATTCTAAATGACAGTCGCTTATTGATTTTGATGTCAAAGTTGATGTTGCCATTGCTGCCGGCAAATGCCGAATTTGGAACAACGCCACCAATTTTGGTAATTTTTTCTTTAAAGTACAGGGATTTCGGTGCAGGCGTCGCTTGATGGCCGTAAAGCCGAATGTTTATTTTTATGTGGATATTATGCTGTTGCTTTGAATGTTATTGATGCTGTTGCTGTTGGCGGCGAAGGCCATATAAATGTTCAAACATTTTGGCGACACATATGTATTTGCTCGCATTGTAAGGGAGAAAATGTCATAATATTATAAAAGAAGTCGCATAAAAAATGTTAATGGTATGCAGCACGCGTGTCGCACGGCGGCTAAAGCATATTGGGTATTGTAGGGTTGACATTTTGTTCTTCATTTTAAAAGCGTATACTTTATAGTATTTTTGAACAATGTAAACACGGTAGGCGGTTTTACGGTTAAGGATAGTAAAAGAGACACTTACGGACTTACTGTAGTATGCCTTCAAGCAAGTAACAAAACAGTTGTAACGAAAATCTTCGAAATCGATATTTGGACAGGAAAGTATTATGAAGTATGGTTTTAATTTCAAAGATTTTGACTATTTAGTCTTCATATATGTAAGTAAGATTAGGAATAACCTATCTTAGAGTGGATGCAAGCAAGACACCGAAAACTTTTCGGGGACCAGTCATATGTAGAAGTTCACATAAGTGAGGAAAGTTCATTGATCGCCATTCACTTGGGGGTGTCCAGAAACGATTGCTTTACATATGGCTCAAGCAGCTCACGACTTCCGGTCTTGAACCAAGTATCCTCTGGGTAGCCTAAGAACATCCGTTTGAAGGCGAGCTAAAGTGAGAAGGCGAAACATACCCTCCGCAGTATTGTGCGCTGGGTTGGGACCCGCCACGTAAAAACACGCTCCCAAAGAAAAAGAATAACCAGCCTCGGATGAGAGACCACTCTTTTGATGACGTCCATGGCAAACAAATTAAGGATAACGATTTGAGGGCATGCACCTGGAATATCCGATCTCTTAATTGGGAAGGTTCCGCACCTATGAGAGCTGCCTCCGCCACGATATCAATATCTTACTTGGCGACTTTAACACCAGGGTTGGCAAAGAAGGTATCCTTGGCACTACGGTCTGTAAATTTAGCCTCCGCGACAAAACATCCCCGAATGGATTGAGGCTGATCGACTTCGCCGGGGCCCGAAATATGGTTATCTGTAGTACTACGTTCCAGCATAAGAAAATTCATCAAGCCACCTGGCTGTCTCCGGATCGGAAAACCTCCAACCAGATCGATCATGTTGTGATAGACCCAGAGTGGAAGAGGGAAGCGAGACGCATTTGCAGACAGAAAAAGAAAGAGACCGAAATGCGTGAGTATGAAGAGGTTGAAAAGATGGTCGACAGGGGTAATGCTCAAAAACTCTACGAAAAAATTCGGCGACTAACAGAAGATTTCAAGACCGAAGCATACTCTTATAGAACCCCCAGAGGTGATCTGGTGATCGATGTCCAGAGCATACTAAAATTACGGAGGGACCATTTCTCCAGCCTACTGTATGGCATTAAAAGTATAACGCCAGGAGAAGGCGAACCCGATTCCCCAATCGATGACGATGGAGCAGACGTTCCAAACACGGCGGCGAAGAACTGATAAGGAGCATGCGGACAGCGGCTACGCTGGATAGGTTATGTTGTTCGGATGGACGAAAACACTCCACCTCTGAAAGTATTCGACGCGGTACCCGCCGGGGGCAGCAGAGAAAGAGCAAGAATTTCACTCCATTGGAAAGACCAGGTGAAGAAGGACATGGCTTCGCTTGGAAACTCTAATTGGCGGCACATAGCAAAAAGGAGAAACGACTGACGAAGAAAAAGATGGGTATAAATATTATGACAAAAAAATTAGTTTTTTATTTTGTCACTAACTTTGGCCCTAAATAATTTACAACTTCAGAACACTTATTTCTTTAGTGTTATTGTCAAAACTATAATATTTTGATACCAATCACGATACGCAGTTGGCTTCTTTCTGCAATAATGTATTGATTGAGATCAGATATTCATGCAGGCAGGCATCCAGTTCTCTTGAAAACCAACATTCTAGAACCAGTTGCAATGTAGACAGTAATATTGCGTAACAAATTGAGATTCTAAACTGTCACTTTACTGTGTGGTTCACTGTGCTTATATTTCATATCCAGAGAGTAGTAGTAGACGCATATAAGACGTATGCTTACCATGTACTGCCATAAAAGGTCTTTATTACCATACCCAAGTTTTACTTTGCTTTTCCGTGTCAAAACAACTCGTCCGCGCAAACTTACTGCATCCTTTCATATTTTAATGATGGCTATTTGGGATTTTTTGTGTAGTTAATGCGCTGGGGATTAGATCTATACATACGTACATACGTATGTATGTAAAGATACGAGAACAATATAATAAATATATTATTATGCAAATAAAATGATGTACACACACATGCATAGGCACACAAGTGCCCTTCAAAGTCTTATAAAACTTTGCAAACGCCAGCAAAAAATATTTTTCCTTCTTCCTCAAAGTTTCCAAATATCCTTTGCCGAAATGACAACAGCCTTTGTGTGTACAGGTCGTAAATAAATAATCGTAAATAAAAGCAGCAGAAGTTTGTAGCTGATTCAACGTTAGATTTTACTTACTTCCACTTGCTTTTATATAATGCACACGAGTACACGCATCTACTTTATATACGACCTTTTGTTATGTACTTTTAGTTGCGTGGGCTTTTATGATGACCCCATAAAATATGATGATGTACCGAAAATAAACATTTCGAAATCCCTCTGACTGCCTCTCTTTCTTTCGGCCGTTCGCTTGTGTGCGCGTAATAAAAGTTGTTTGCCAACTTTGTGGCGCGATATTAATTATCTTAATTACGCGAATATTAAATTAATTGAGAGACAGCGGAGAAAGAGTGATTGAAGCGGTAAATGTGCCTAAAAAATGAAAATAAACCAAGCAAAGTATAAATTTAATGTTGAGAGAAGAAAAAGCATATTTTTTTTGGCTTGTCTATAGTGACACCTTTGCATTTTTCCATAGGTTTATCGAACTAATTTTTTATAGTCTTATATAACACTTAGTCGAAAATAACTCTAGTGAACTCGCTTAACGTAACATTATATCAATAGTTTTCAAGATTTTATTATTGAATATTACTAAAGAAGTTGTTCGGTTTCTTCTATATACACCTTAATACCTTTTGAAATCATACCGATAATTTATCAGGATAATCTTAAAGTGAGAAGATCAAAGAATTTTCAGTATATAACATACTAAGGTTTACCCAAATTATATATCTCGTTCCATTTGGTATATTTTGAGGATGCCGGGTGGAACAAGTTTTGGAAGTATGCTTTGTCTCAGCTACCCATAAAGAAAATTTCGTTAAAATTTGTAGACTTTTGACCAAAAAGCTTTACTTCCCTCATGATTTTTTAATGTTAACTTCACAAGAGCTCCTTGAAGCGCTGCTGCAGAGTCCAGTGAGCTCCCCACGGTTATTGCCATATCTTTTATGTTTTTTATACTCTCGCAACAAAGTTGCTAAGGAGAGTATTATAGTTTTGTTCACATAACGGTTGTTTGTAAATCCTAAAACTAAAAGAGTCAGATATAGAGTTATATATACCAAAGTGATCAGGGTGACGAGTAGAGTTCAAATCCGGATGTCCGTCCGTCCGTGCAAGCTGTAACTTGAGTAAAAATTGAGATATCATGATGAAACTTGGTACATAAGAAGGTTAAGTTCGAAGATGAGCAAACTCAGCCCACTGCCACGCCCACAAAATGGCGAATACCGAAAACCTATAAAGTGTCATAACTAAGCCATAAATAAAGATGTTAAAGTGAAATTTGGCACAAAGGATCGCAATAGGAAGGGGCATATTTGAACGTAATTTCTTTGGAAAAGTGGGCGTGGCCCCGCCCCCAATAAGTTTTTTGTACATATCTCGGAAACTACTATAGCTATGTCAACCAAACTCTATAGAGTCATTTCCTTCAGGCATTTCCATATACAGTTCAAAGATGGAAGAAATCGGATAATAACCACGCCCACCTCCCATACAAAGGTTATGTTGAAAATCACTAAAAGTGCGTTAACCGACTAACAAAAAACGTCAGAAACACTAAATTTTACGGAGGAAATGGCAGAAGGAAGCTGCACCCAGGCTTTTTTTAAAAATTGAAAATGGGCGTGGCGTCGCCCAATTGTGGACCAAAAACCATATCTCAGGAACTACTTGACCGATTTCAATGAAATTCGCTATTTGATATTTTCTTAACACCCTTCTTCCAATATAACGCTATTTTTTTTTTATTATAATTCCATCCGATGAATTCTCTGTATAATATATACATTAGGAACCAATGATGATAGCGGAATAAAACTTTACACAAATACGGTATTTGAAAAATATGTAAATGACGGATAATAAAATCTCTATTATCACTTTATCATGCGAGAGTATAAAATGTTCGGTGACACCCGAACTTAGCCCTTCCTTACTTGTTTAATTTAAAAGCCCTTTCCTGTTAGCCAAATCAACAGAAAACTTCTCGACTCATAAAAAATCGCTAATGACTTAGACGATACATAAATTACACTATAAGAGAAAACCTCAGTCACAACAACAACAAAAACTTTTATTTGAGTCAACCTTAACCGCTAAGGAACTCTTCTACAGCTACAAGTTAACTAAGTATTAGTTATAATTATTAAAATTATTTTAGTGTCTAAACTTTTTTAAATTGTAACTATCATATTTAAATATTTATCATAAATAACGGTATCCTTCTGCGCTGATCGGAATCGGATGTGTGTTAACGCTTCGAAATCCAAGAAGAGAAGGCATCGAAAGCCGGACTGCGGAACTTTAATCCGCTAAACTTAACCTACTCCCAACTTATCTCCCTCTGAACCACCTGATAAGTTATTACTTCGTGGGGGTGACAACACATTTTACGTCTTCTCTATAGCACGAGCGGACTGACGCCTATTGCTGTAACTGTATTAATTTAGTCATGATGGAAGTCGCCAATTCGCGTACAGCATTTCACTTATCAGAGGACTTACATATAAGTGCAGTCAAATTTTCCACCTTTAAATTACTACCTAGTGCAGTTTCTAACTGTTCTCTTATGTTTAGAAACTGAGAACAATGCAAAAACACGTGCTCGAGTCTTCTATGCACACTACACGCAATTACGTAATTCATATAATTTCGTGAATTAGGCTCCCTGGATTCTATGGAAGGAATATCAGCTACTCCTTCAGCTGCATCGCAAGATATAGTTCGAAAAGCACTTGTTACTCTTACTTTTTGAATCTATGTACCGCATTTAATGGTCTGGCATAGGCTTATCCAGTGCCTGTATCTATACTGGAGCAGTATATATTATTACTGATATCACCGCTTTTGCGATTAGAAGTCGCCGCTTGGAGCACACACAGCCTCTATTTTCCATCATTCTTGATGAGGCATTGTAATTCTTATTTGCTTTATTTGATGTTTCTACCAAGTGCTCCTTGAATTTCAGTTTGGAGTCCAATATTACCCCCAAATACTTCAACTGTGTTTGTGTGGTAATCGCACACTCTCCTATAGTGAGAGTTATTTTTTCCTCAATTTTCCTGGTGCTTATGAACAATACTTCTGTTTTCTCAGCCAGTACCAAACTTATGGAGGAACTCCATTACCGCAGACTATTTATGGATTCATTACATTAATTTTGGAAGTCATTAAGTCGTTTTGGTGCCACTATAAGATATAACATCCTTAGCATCCCATCATACACGAGATTCCTAATACTGAACCTTGCAGTACTCCATTTGAAATAGGGTAGCTCTTGTTCAGCCTTCTATTTTCAAAATAACTCATAACAACATTTATAAGATATTGAGGGTGCGAATTTCATATAGGGCTTAGAATATATTTGTCCATTTAACAAAGCTGAATGCCTTCTTTATATCCAGGGTAATCAGCCTTGTACCACCTTTCCATCTGTTGATACTTACTGCACATTTGCAGTGTCGACAACTTCTTTTAGTACATCGATAGTGAACCTCTGTTTTCTGCAGCCATATTGTTTTTCTGATAATATGCCGGCTTCCTGGATTTCAAACTCTAAGCGGTTTCTTATGCTTTCGTACATTTTGCCATTATGTCAAGCTTACACAGAGGTCACCTAGTGTTTTTTTTCGGTTTTGGGATTAAAACCAAGCGCTGAACTTTCCGGAGATCGGGGAACAGCCCTTCCTTTATACCTGCCTTGTACATTTTAGCGAAAAGATTGGGTTTTGAAATTATGGCTACCTTTAGAGTTCTATTTAGTATGCCATCTACTCCAGATGCTTTGTTGATTTAGATTTTCTCAGCTTTGACCAATTGTTCTTCTGCTGTAATCAGGGGGGTAATTCAGCAGCTTCTTTTCGTCGTTTGCCGCAAGAAATCGGGGCGTGCGTCGGAAATAATGCCTCGACGACTTTCTTCATGCACAATTATGGTGTGTAGTCTCCTTTGTGTAGAAGTTTGTGATGTCTGAGTGTGTGGTGTATGTTTTGGTGCATTATTATATGGTGTCTTCATGAGTGGATCGCGTTGGTGTGATGTATTGGCGTTCAGTGTCGTGCGTTGAATTTTCCCTTTGTTCAGGCAAATCTATGGCATCACTTAGACACTAATTGCCGTTTAAGGAATCACGTATTTAAGCTTTCCATGAGGTCTCTTGAATTATCCACTTAACTGTTGATGTCTTTTGTCAAGGCTGATGGTTTTTTTCCATTAATTTTAATTTCATTGAACTTACATATGTACATCATTCTTTCATTGGCCTATATAAGTTATTGTACACTAGTATATAGAAAGATACTATTCGAAGAGCTGGCAATTGCAAATTAGTCATCTCCATTCGGACGAATGATGACGATAAAACTATGAGAATATCAAAGAAATATCAGGGATCTGCGGATGTCGAAGTCGAAATTCAAGGTTAAGAAAAATTATGCAGGTAGAGTAATCTCTCCGCTGCTCTCCGCATATTACTGAGGTACGAGGCCAC
This sequence comes from Bactrocera tryoni, assembly GCF_016617805.1. Lineage (NCBI taxonomy): Eukaryota > Metazoa > Arthropoda > Insecta > Diptera > Tephritidae > Bactrocera > Bactrocera tryoni. Next base: position 64,786,342 of record NC_052500.1, on the reverse strand, counting down.
AACAAGATCGCCAAGTCGCCAAGTCGCCAGGCCAGCAACACCTAGGACAGAGCAAAACATTTTACTGAAAGAATACCACACTCCGAACAAATACTGCATGTCAATGTTTCCCAGTGAAAATCAACACAGCTAGACGTGTAAGCTCTCGGTTAAGGAGCACAAAGTACTCCTCTCCAATCGCTACCTAATTTGTTGCTTTCGCAAAAATCACCCGTCTCCTAAAAACATCGGGTAGACCTTCCTTAAACAAATCGATGATACAGCACTATGCCGACATAATTTCAGACACGACTAACTTCGGGCAAGAACAAATGGTGTTCCCCGCATTGGAGCTACAAGGTACTAAACTTTTAAGCGAGAACTGAACATCATTCACTGTGGAGATAAAAGTTACTAAATCTCCATTGACTACCTCCACTTGCAGATCGTGACCTTGAGCTGTCGCGTGAAACCAGACTGTTATTACTGTAGATTAACTATGAAGAATTTACACTGACATACTAAATATGTCTTGCATGGAAAGAGTCTTCCCTTGATACTAACAACCTGGGATGGAGTCTTCATATCAACTCACCGAACACCCCCTTTCCGTTTTTCCCATATTTCGACCCCGGCAAAACAGCCCTTTCTGTAATTAAGTTAAGTTTAAGTGAATTTGTTGGCAGTTAATTTTACACTTCACCCAAATAGGATCAAGACATCCGCTACAATAGAAATCCGAATATAGAGATATTTCATCCTTTTTACGGACAAATGTCAGAAGACTTTCAAAACAATTGAAAAGAAAAGGAACCTTAAACTTGATTCAATTTTAAATAAACTAGCTTATAAATTATTCGATAGAAAAATAGTTAGATGTTGGTTAAAGCACCAAAACAAGGTTGCTCCTATCCATGCGGATTTCTCAGTGAAGATCTCTATTTTTTTATCAGACAGAGGCAATCTCTAAGACAATAACTTTTGAAATATCTTAACAAACAGAGTCTTCTCAAAGAGTAGACTACAAGACGCTACTAAAAGCTTAAATCTAAAAAGAAATTTCCTTTTTAACGAACCCAGTACGATCTTAAACCTTTAAAGCACGCCGCAATAAAATACGAGATTAACATGACTAATTTATTATTATTCGTTTCCTCACTCCATAGCATACGAAGCACGAAATAAAAACGAAAATAGCAACCAATTATTGTAAACCATATTAAATAATCAGAACAAGTGACCACAAATGAAATAAATATAACAAAAATACCAACAACACTATACAGTTAACTTGGACCGAACAAATCAAAATGAAACATGAGCGTGCCAGATTTGTTGCTGCTGTTGTGTTTTTGTTTTTGTTTTTTCTTCTATAAAAGCGTACGTTCGTGTTCTGGTGCATAGCGTGGACTAAGCTCAAAAAAATTAAGCAAAAACGAAATATACTCGTAGCAATCAAATACACAAATAAATAATTCAATAACAGGCAATTTATGCGAGAAATGAAATATTGCCAGAAGGCGCGCAAACGCACACACACACACACACACAAACGGAGAGAGTAACATGGAAGCTTAGAAATTGAATAGTGATAAATGTGAGCACATAACAAATGAAGCGAATGTCTGTATATATATATATATATATATATATATATATAAGCAACCCTGTAGACTAATTTTTATGATAAAACCAGTGCTGCCAGACTGATTTGATTTTCTGATTTTAGTTGTAAGACAAACTGCTGCCCAGAGTGGACTTAGTACACCTGAATAATCACTTTAAGAGAGCGGACCAAGTGGAGCTTTCACTGAAAGATTAGTACATTTTAGGCTTCATATAAATAAATATTCTCACAGACATTGGCCGGCTTAATTTTTGAAGATATATGAAACATTGATTCCTTTTGACTATAGAGAAGTAACTTTTTAAGAATGTACACTCTGAACCTGAAGTGAGCTTCATCGTTGAAAAAAACTTTCCTCTGAAAGTCAAGATCAATGGCTCGCATTTACGACTCAATCACCGAACGTGGGAAGCGCTTTTATTTTTGCACGAGTTGGATTTTGTAAGCCCGCAAGTCAAGATCCTTCCGAAAAGCCCCAATTGCTGCGCGCGATGGCGCATGAAGACAGTCAGTTCTTCTACGATACTCTGCTCTACAGAAATGTCATCTTCATTGCCCACTGACGTTCTCTGATGATCTGGCGTCTGAGGATGCACATTATCCAATAGAGCAAACGTGGTAGGGAACCGATTCATGGTTGCTGGATTAACCGACTCTGCTAGGTAGTTACTAACGTCGAGCGAATATTTGACGAACAATTATTTTGTTAATAAGTCTCCACGATTTGCAAGAGTTCTACCGAAGTAGTTCAGTTAAATATGAAAACAACAGATCAAGCTGAGCATAAATAAAGAAACAGTTGTTTGAAATCGAGCTACTTCCTTCGAAAAACGTATTACCTCATCGAAAAGGTTGCAAAGATTCACACATTACAAACCTTCCATTAAGTAATTTTGTGTGTGTGTATTTTATTGCTCCCCTTGAAACAAGTCAAACCACCTTGAAATAACATATTGATAGATCCAATTATTACAAAGACTGACATATATCATAGGGACTTACTTGCTTAACTTTAAATGCTTTGCGTTCATGTGAATGGAAGATTCCTGGAAGCACCTAGACATTGATTGCTGTTACCAAAATTATATATAGAGCCTGTCATGAACACCTTAGAAATATCCAATAAATTCTGGATATTTTTCGATAAGGTGATGACTTTTGCAGTTCAGGAACGGACTTATCCGAACTACCGATCACACTTTATACCAAGTTTTGCTTGATCTATACACTTGAGAGAAAATATTTTCTGGCTTCTAGATCGTTGCTTTGAACGAAAAATTTGGTAGCTTAGTACACTATAGCATTATTAGAACAAAAACAAAAAATAATAATATAATACTAAAAATAAATATGAGAGTAATTACATAACTTAGTAGTATAGCAGGTGACATCACTGGGCACCTACCCTTATGAGCCCAACTTCAGAAAATCGAAGCAGAAAATAGTACGACGTGAAAGAACTCTGAACATCCCGGTGTTGGAACGAAAAGGGTTATTTTGGATTGGCTTTAGAATACCGACTCATAATTTTGGGAATAAAATGGGTATGGTAGGATAGCGGAGATTCTCCATATCCAGAATATATGTATATAACTATAGCCGTGTGAAACTTATAGTTTTCGACCATTAACTATGTGGCTGGGTATTCACCCCTATGAGAAGGGATATATTCCACTTCTCCCAATGCTCTAACGTTAGAGTGCTGGCAAGCTGGTGTGGAAATAATCAGTTGCTGAATAAGGCTCAAGGCCCGGAATAATAATGCTCCTAATAATGTCCTTAGACGCCTGCAGACTGGCACTCCTGCGACCAACCAACAAAGAACATAAGTGCGATTCTTTAAACAGAAGCTCGTTCAAGTGGATCTAATTTCTCTTTTACTATCAATTTTTGAGTGCTAAAAGAAGAAATGAAATGAAACTTAAATGAAATTGGACTTGTTGCACGACACAGCTTTTGCTTATAGTATAAATATTGAATTATATGAGAAACTATAGAGGCTATACCATTAGGCCTTCAGTAAATACCCAAAGAATTTGCAAGAAGATCGACTTTGCTTGCCAAGACAAACAAAGAGTTTTTGTCACTTTGAGTCCGAGGCAAATACAAACTTGTACATCTATACGGATTTGCGTATCCACCTTTTCCAAATTTAATACCGAACCTTTCTTTCTGCTGCGAAAAAACCCTGTGAGTTTTAAGCCAACCACCGTTCGACTTTGTAGATCTCATTTTCTGAACATCTCGAAAGTTTTAAATGGCCTCTCAACAAAAGACTACATTAGTGGTAACAATTCATTATTGTTTGGAAGATACTTAATTTATTCCAAATGATAATGCACATAAACCAAAAACTACTTTGTGAAAAAAAAATGTGTGTTTTTACGAGTTGACGGCCAATAATATTTCTTTTTCGCCTCTATCACTTTTCTCCTATATCTTGTAATGAAGTGACGATTTTAGAATGTACCAAATTTACTTCAGGCGGTCTCTTATAGGGTTGGTTATAATACGCAGACTACTAACTAATTTACTCTAAATTTTTGCAGTAATTGAAACATTTCAAAATAATAAGATCAACATCTACTATAACTCTAAATCCTTAACTAAAGGAACTCAAAGGCCACACGATATACAAAACACATGAATGATACTACCAATATGTATATAAGACAGATTGTTTAACCTGTGGAGGGCATTAGAAGGAATTTAAGTTTCCAAAAATCCATAATCTTCTCCTATGAGTGATCAGCTTAATGAATAAGGTATATTAAGTGTGCCACGAACACCCAAAATAATAATCTAGCGTCTGTCGAACGGCTCGGAAATGTGCTCCCCAATCCTGACGGTGCTTTTCGTATTGCTCAACGTCAGTTTATACAGCCGTATTAGTTTTTCGGGGATCTCTAATCCAAGTCTGTCATGTCCTTTTCATTTGGAGTGTTTTTTACGGGTTCCGAACCCAGCACACAACTCTAGGGAGGGAGGATTCGCTTTCTCACTTCAAACGAGTGTTTTTTGGCTACTCAGAGGATACCTGGAATAAGTCGTGGGCTGTCCCTCATTTGTTAAGAGTCGTTCCTAAAATTTTCTCACGTCATTTTCTTCCCAAACGAGATTTATTGTAATTGCTGATATTGGACCACTGTAGCTATAGCTGCCAAATAAAATAAACCATCGGAATCAAGCGCTTGCATGGAAAATTTTTTAAGCTGACAGTAGATCTTTAGGAAATTTAGTATGGATTACTGTGCACGACAACGCTATAATGTTTTTAAACTAATTTTCCAGATCGGATTACCACAGCTTATGATTGCCATACAAACTAACCGATCAAAAATACGTTCTTGTATGAAAAACATTTATATTTTACAAGATATATTCATCAAATTTCACATGGATTATTGTTCTAGGCAATAGAACAATCATTGATAAAATTGTTTCAATCGGAACACTGTAGCATATTTGTATGTAGCTCTCATACGAACGAACTGAACGAACAAAATTAAGTTCTTATATGAAAACTTTTTCATTTGACAAGATATCTTCACAAAATTTAACAGGGATTATTTTCTAAGATAATAGTATAACCTCCGAAGAAATTATTCTGATCGAATCAATACAGCATATTCGATTTCCTTTCGTTAACTACTGTCATGCAAACTGAACGATCAAAATCAAGTTCTTATATGGAAAACTTTTTCAATTGAAAAAATATTTTAACGAAATTGCACACAGTTTGATTTGATGACAGATTGGCCAAAAAACGAGTAAATTTCTGAAGAAATCGTTCAGTTGGATAAGTATATCCAATAGCTACCATACAAACTGAAAGATCAAGCTCAAGTCCCCGCATGGAAAACTTTTATATTTTACAAGGTATCTTCACGAAATTCGGCATGAACTATTTTCAAAGACAACACTACAATATCTGAAAAAATGTTGCAGAGAGAACCATTATAGCATATATGTAGCTGTCTTACAAACTGACCAATCAAAATCAAATTCTTGTTTGATAACTTTTTATTTGTGAAGATTATTTTAGCTTCAATGCAAAGGAAGTTAAATGTTTTTCTTGTTTAACAAGCATGCTAGTGTCAAGTATCAGTGCTTGACTTCTGAATTTAACTAACATCAATGCATAGGAATCATATTTCCTACAAGGTCACCTGCCAGCTAAAATGCAATCAACCAGCAAACACAAGCCAAGCAAATTCAATAACGGCCAAACAAATCACGGAAATAAGTCTAAAAATTGTTTTGTTTTTGTTTTTTTGTTATTCTTTTTGTTTGGTTTCGTAGGAATAATATTATTTTCACACAAGTGAAGACGTAATATTATGACGCGCGCCTAACAAATTTGAGAAATATTGGAAAAAAAGAAATCACCAAAAAATATGCCACAAACAACTAATAAAATTCGCAAACGAAATGGCAATGAATTTAGCGCACTAAGTGGGGGTGCGGAGAGGGCAAAGTGTAAACATTAAATCATAAAAATTGACTCATTTGTAACATAGAAAGCGCATTAACACATTACGCCAAATCAAAGGACGACGGAAGAATTTCGCTTATGCGCACACACACATATGTGTATAGAAAGGAAAGGGAATTGGATGAAATAAGGAATGAAAGTGCTAGCATACAGAACGACCTTTTCACAACACACTCTCACACACACCGCCGCAAAGCAATAGCGGAATGCCAGACTAAAGCCGAAAGTTGTGAAAATATTGCCGCGAGTTAAGAAAATATATAGTAAATGGAGAGAGTATATATGCATATGTATGTATATGTGTATATATGGTACATTCAGGCTACGCCGTAGCGCAAGGATTGCGAAACGCACACTTGCCGAGCGAAGTAATAGTCAAGCAAGAAATCAAACATTAATGCAATAAAATGGTAAACGCATTAACACAATTCCACAAGTGATTGGAGTGTGAATTTGCTAGTGAAAAGGAGCGGTAGGCGATAAATAAATCGAGCGAGAGTTGAAGCGCGTAACAGTGAGAACACAGAATGAAACGGAAAATGCCCAAAATCATGCCGAATCAAATATAAACTTTCTACACGGTTATACGAATTAAGTCAAGCAGCATGAAATTGTATTAGAAAAAGTAGTTAACGAAAGGAAATCGAAATTTCGATAAAAAAAGAATAGCAAAAAATGTTAACTTCGGTTGCACTGAAGCTAAAATACCATTTACGAATAAAAAGTGTTGAGACGAGCAATTAAGTTTGGTCGTTCAGTTTGTATGGCAGCCATATGATATAGTAATCTGATAAGGTAAATTTTCTTAGAATTTGTAGAGTTGCTTTAGTGTACAACTTGATTTTGATCGCTCAGTTTATATGACTGCTATATTGATTTGATCGGAACAATTTGTTCAGAAATTATAATGTTAGTTTGAGCAATTATTCTTGCAAATTTTCGTGAACATATCTATTCCAATACAATAGTTTTCCGTACAAGGACTTGAGTTCGACCGTTCAGTTTGTATGGCAGCTATATGTAAACATAGGCCGATCTGAACAATTTCTTCTAGGATTGTAGTGCAAACTTATAGAATAAACCATGCTGAATTTTGTGCAGATATCTCGCCAAATAGAATAGTTTTCTATACAACGACTTGAGTTTGAACAGTCAGTTTGTATGGCAACTATATGTAAAAATCAACCGATCTGAACAATTTCTTTGGAGGTTATATTGTTATCTAAGACAATAACACATACCGAATTTCGTAAAGATATCTCGCCAAATAAAATAGTTTTCCGTACACGTACTTGATTCCGGTCGATCAGTTTGTATGGCAGCTATATGATATAGTAGTGCGATATCGGCGGTTCTGACAAGTGAGCAGCCTTTTTTAAAAAAAAGATGTATGTAAAATTTCAGAGCTATAACTCAAAAGCTTAGGGACTTGTTGGCGTATATATAAACAAACCTCCAGAAAAACATGACTTAATCAACTCAGCTTGTCACGCTGAACATTTATATATATACTATATCTTTGTGTGTATTCGAAACATCTTCTTCAGGGCATAAAAAGTAGTTAATGAAAAGAAATCGAAATTTTGAAAACACAACTACAACACAAACACTTTCACTTAACTACATGGCCGGCAAAGTTTCTGAGAAAGTTCAAAAAACAAGCAAAGTACGAAATTGAACAACATTGAATGCACACAGCTGTTAGAAATTCCACTAAAATCTCAGCGCTTGCTAAGTTTAAGTGGCTTTCTAAATACTTGCTGAAGTCCGTTAAGCTCAAGGATATTTTGGGAAATTCTTTTTTCACGCGCGTCAATGCTTTCGCTTTGTACAAAATTTAAAAAAAAAATCGCTTAGTTTTTGTGATTTTTTACACATTAACATATTCACTAATACATACGCCGGCTTTAACTTGCATTACTTAGTATTTGGACGCCGCAAAGTAGGCAATGTATTTCTCATCAAATTGTTTACATTGCTGGCTTGTGTTCAAAATTGGCAGCTTCGTGTTGTGTTTTTTGTTTTCTACGTACATACATATACTATAAACACATACGTACATATAAAAAATAAATAGAATATATTTATACGAGTATACATATATAAATTAGAAATTCCTCGCTGTTAAACGCTGACCGCTGACATTGACTTTTGATTGCTGATGACTATGTTGCATTTGCGCGATTTTATCGATTAGCATGCCTCAAATATATATGTACATATATATATTCACACACCCATAAAAATTTTCACATACACCTCTTTACACATATACTGGCATATACTTGCTTACTTGGTTTATTTTGTGCGCTTTGGTTTCGTGTTTCTTATTTGCTTTTTCTGTTTGTGGTTGCGCCTTTTATCTGATGACCCTGAGGGCAATTTGCTCTATAGGGTGTGGCTTGCAGAATGGCTGAACTGTGCAATTAAAGCATCTAGGATATCCAAACTACAGCTGTTCAAGTAAGGCAGTACCAAAACTCGGCAAAAACTGCTTATGAAAAAATATAGCAGATTAAAAAATTTGCTGAGTCAGTTGCTTCATTGAGAGAGCGAATACAATCTGAATCTTTCCTTCACTTTAATGACGGCTAACATTCAGCCGTATAAACTCTCAACTTAGTCGAGCATAGAATAAAAAATGAGGTATGCATGCTATCTATGGTACCGCCTTTCCAATAGGAACCATATGATTTTTAGGTATCGCTCCGGCCTTTTTTTGCATGTCATAATCTGTAATTTTTTTTATTGTATTCTCTAATGTTTACCATTTTAGCTTGGAAAGATGTATGCAAGACCAACGCTTACAATTTGTTCAATTTTATTATCAAAATTATAGTTTTCCAATTGCCACTTTTCGTGCGCTTTGCCATTCTATGGTCTTCATGATCATCTACCTGTGCTCACTATTCATAGCATTGTTGAAAGTTTCGAGGACTGCATATTTTCTTTACAAAATGCAGAAGTGCTAATGAGACAACAAATAAAAGTATAGAAAATATTGCTGCCGTTTAAGCAAGTGTTCCTGAAGACCACAATATGTCGTATCCGAAACATTCTCAAGACTTGGGTCTGTCTCAAACAACAACCTGGCGGATTTTGAGAAAGGATTTGGGCTTGCATTCGTATAAAATTGTTTCCACTCAAGAGCTGAAGCCATTAGACCACCGTAAAAGTTATGAATTGGCTGACTTTGCTTCGGAACAACTGGAAAACAAAAACGATTTATTTAAGAAAATCATTATCCTCGATTAGGCTCATTTTTATCTGAGTGAAGCAACCTTTGTATTCTGGTGCGAAGAAAATACACAAATTATTCATGAAAAACTATCACATTCACCTAAATTGATTTTTGGTCGGATGAAATCATGGGTCCGTACTTCTTTTGAAATGAAGCTGGTGAGACAGTTACTGTCAATGGAGAGCGGTATAAGCTATATACGAGCGGAAGATGCTAATGTTGACAACATCCGGTTCCAACAAGGCAGGGCTGCGTGTTACATAGCACGTCCAACAACCGAATAACTGCGAGACAAGTTTGTGTATTCGACTACTTCAAGAAATTATGACATTGACTGGCCTTCAAAAAGTTTTGATTTAACATTCGCTAATTGACCTAACTTACCATTTAACCGCTTACACTGACCTCATAATCTGACCTTTGAAAGACGCATCAAACATTTGGTAAAATTCAACAATCGGGTTCGGCGTCTTCAAAGAACGCTCCAATTATTTAATGCATAGCGACGGAGCAAACCCCTTGAAATTATTTTCCACTTTCTTTTTGCATAAGTAAAGAATATATTTTAATAAAACTTATTAACTTGCAGTTAGCATTTATTTTTGTACGTATATATACCACTCACACTGTATATATACCTATTATGCCCTTTAGTATTGACTTACGTGTGAGTACAACCTGCGATAACCCAAAGCCTTAATTAACTGGGGTGAAAGATTTTTTTCGTTATATTCAAGAAACGACGGATTGTACTGCCTAACTTTAATTATTAGCTTTGAAATAGGCAATCAGTTCAATAACTAAAATGAGGTATTCAGAAAACTATGTACATATAAGTAGAAGACTGCCACACGGCTGAAGACTGTAACACGGACAGGTCGATGGATTGCGACCTGAAAGACAAAGTTGTTTGATTTAATTGACCTTATTTACCATGACACGAAAAGTTTAATATTCTTCTTTTTCTTAATTGGCGTAGACACTGCTTACGCGATTATAGCCGAGTTAACAAAAGCGCGCCAGTCGTTTCTTCTTTTCGCTACGTGGCGCCAATTGGATATTCCAAGCGTAGCCAGGTCCTTCTCCACTTGGTCCTTCCAACGGAGTGGAGGTCTTCCTCTTCCTCTGCTTCCCCCGGCGGGTACAGCGTCGAATACTTTCAGAGCTGGAGTGTTTTCGTCCATTCGGACAACATGACCTAGCCAGCGTAGCCGCTGTCTTTTAATTCGCTGAACTATGTCAATGTCGTCGTATATCTCGTACAGCTCATCGTTCCATCGAATGCGATATTCGCCGTGGCCAACGCGCAAAGGACCATAAATCTTTCGCAGAACTTTTCTCTCGAAAACTCGCAACGTCGACTCATCAGTTGTTGACAACGTCCAAGCCTCTGCACCATAAAGCAGGACGGGAATTATGAGCGACTTATAGAGTTTGGCTTTTGTTCGTCGAGAGAGGACTTTACTTTTCAATTGCCTACTCAGTCCGAAGTAGCACCTGTTGGCAAGAGTTATCTTGCATTGGATTTCTAGGCTGACATTGGTTGGTGGTGTTTACGCTGGTTCCAAGATAGACGAAATTATCTACGACTTCAAAGTTATGACTGTCAACAGTGACGTGAGAGCCAAGTCGCGAGTGCGACGACTGTTTGTTTGATGACAGTAGATATTTCGTCATGCGCTCGGTCACTGCCAGACCCATTTTCTGTGCTTCCTTGTCCAGCATGGTGTTTAATATTAATTTCCATAAATTTATAAAGGTCAACTAAAGTTCTTCTCAGCTACGACAGTTGGGTGAGACTTCTCACGAAAACTCCAATAAAACCCATACTATCTGGTGGATTATTCATCTGATGGAGCTCGAAAAAGAAATTCTCGCATATGAACTTGAAGAATTCAAAGAGCAGCTCACGTGCCACGGACCAACCAAAAAGCACTGAATATCATGTCACATAGCATCCGTGGATATATGAAGAAACCACGAGCAATTAAGTTCAAAGAAAAGATTTAAGATGAAATTTTCAGAAAAGGGCTCTCTATCAAGCTTTAATTTTTACAAAAGAGTCATCGGATTAAGGTAACAGGACGTGTGTTTAGCTACCCGACCGATTACTAGGGGAAGCTCAAGCATGACTTCGAGTGCTGCTGGCGAGCATATGCGCATTGCACCCGAAATTCAGATGAAGTTGGAGCCCTACCAAAGCCTGCGAAGCTTTTAGGGCCGAAGCCACCGCCCCTACGTGGTTATCGGTCGCATGATCATGGTCTACAACCACCTGAGTACTTTAGTCACTTTGATCATGGCCAGGTCAACATGCTGCTTTCACCGCAGAGTGGAATCTAGCGTGAGAATATTATCAGTACTATTGTTTTTGTTTATATTGAGCTCTTAGAAGCCATTACTAGGATCCGAAACAACTGAAAATTTTTCCCAACAGTAATTAAATAATATTTCAAGACAAACCGGGTATACATTAGAGAAATAAATCGATGGTCTTTAACTTTGGAAGGAAGAGTTCTCCCAAAAAATGACCCATAAATGCTAATGTATATTAATTTCAGCCACAGTTTCCCTTCCAGTTAAGAACAAACACCTTTGCCACAAATTATTTGTGACTCAATAATTCCAACCATTATTGCTGCGATTACGATCGAACGAGCTGGCGTTTATATAATACATATATATATATATATATATATATATTTATATATGGTATCCGTATACGTGTGTGTCTGTGAGTAATTGATGTAGTACTGTCTGCCTCACCACTCCAAACATAATATTATTGGCCGCCTATGACCTGAACGACGAGTCTACTCGCTTCTTGTTGATATAATGACTAAATATTGGCTATCGGGTGGGTCGCCCCAGCTACTTGCAAGCATGCCTAGCATTATTTCGCCATTAACCTTGCGACTATCGCAATTTTATTATATTTATTTGCACAATTTTTTCTCTCTTTCGCATTTCAGACGCTTCGATTTGCAATTAATTTGGTTTGTTTGTTGTTCGCTTTTTTTGTTTCTTGTTTGTTCTTTATTCGATTTTCTCAGCTGAGCGCAATTTCATTACAACTCGTACAACAAATCAAGTCGATTTGGTCAATGGCGACATACCTATTTAGTCTGACTGCTGACTCTTTCCACTACAACTGGCAAATGGGTCAATTGGCTGGGCGCATCGTTGCCGCTATGTGCTGTGGCCTTAATGTGGCAACCATTTGCGATTATCGTGATGGAAGATGTATGCGTACACAAATACATGCATACATACATATACCTAAAGCTATAAGCATATGTTTTCTGTGCTTATATAACCAGCTATATGTGAGCGCCTGGCTGCTTTGGTCCGCTATCCTGTTTATGTGTGTCCTTACAGTGATTAGTTTCGATTAGAGGCAATCAGTTGCAGCATAACTGCCGCAGCACACAAATACATACATATATTCTATAAAACATATGTATATATATATAAATATACTATATGTATGTATATATATACATATATATATTTTTATATGATTATATGTATTTGATACGCCGCCAGCAGCAGCAATAACTACAAATCGAGATATATTTAATTCGTTTCCACCGCAGAGTTGAATTTATTATGGTTCTTGGACGCACGTGCTTTACGAAATACGCAGAGCGTTCCACGCACACATAAACACACATTTGTATGTGCATGAGTATGCTTGTAAATCCTAATCTATATGTTCAATATAAATATGGCTGGTATTCGTGATTAATCAGTGCAAGCATATTTGTTTGCATAATGGTTCGGAAAACGAAAGGTATTGCCTTAAGTGGGAAAAAATGTTTATATTTGAGACATTTGACATTAAACTCTAATGTGTTTATATATAAGCGTAAATGGTGGAAAGGTATCAAAGTGGTGCAAAGGTACTAAGTGTACACTTAAGTCCTCCAAATCATACTTTGTTATCTGAAAATGTACATTGTAACAGTGGATAGCATTTTAACATATTTTAAGAAAAAAACTTTAATAAGAATATCAAAGTTTAAACATTCCTGTTAATAAGTAAAACACTATTTACAAATTTTTAAGTTTTTAAGAATAATTTTTAATGTTATACATTGATTTGGTATAAAGGTGGTCTTATTACTAAACCTAACTTCAAAAAAAGTAAAAAAAAAAGTATCAAAGTCACGACTCTAGTTCACTTCTACATTCTAGTACGCTATCGGGTACGTATACTTGGTCTATCCACTGAAATAGTTTGGATTGCCTCGGTAGTCTGTGACGAATTATTTGTCGTAACGAGCGATAACTTTAAGGTAGTAGTCTGGTAACTTATGCCTAATTTCATAACTTCTTTGGAGGGTTGTTTTTTATAGGAAAATAAAAATGAATTATCTTGAATATTTAGAGTGGTTTTATTTACATATTGAAAATTAAAAAAAAAAAAATGATTTGAAAAAATTTAATACTTTATTACTATTATTATTGTCACTCGAAGTTGGAACCTCAAAAAAATTCACGTGGTTGGCCCGAGTGATTTTGGATCTTGATGCTATCTGAAATGAATTATTCTTGATTATTCTTAACCTATAGACATGTCATTATGGTCGGAACTAATGAAGTTAAATTTCAAAGGTAAATAACAAAATGGCGGACTTTGAAAAAAAGTCCTTTTATTTTAGCAAAGAAAGGGTTGTAAATTAAAAAGTTGGGGGTGAAAAAAATTCTTGTTAGTACCGACGAGAACTATAAGTATGTTGAGCAGCCTGTTAAAATTTGAAAGAAATCGGTGTAGTAGAAGAAAAGTTAGGACCCGGGCCGACCAGAAAAACAATGTTTTGAGAAAAACGCATTTAAAATTCAACAAATCTGAGAGAGCGGACTCCGAGGCGCTCTAGGAAACTCGTTATAACTCCCGAAATATTTCGAATTTCTGTCTGAAATTTTCACAGTATATTTTCAAGACATTGTACTTTCAAATTAAGTAAAAACAAATTTTTTTTTTTTTGAACCCCAGTTACCAGACTACTACCTTAACGGAACCTTCGTAGGGCGATGAGAATGAGATTTCTATATTATCATTTCATACCAAAATATAAGAACAGGTGTTTAGGTCTTTAAATAAAAAAGGTCTTTAAATAAAAAATTGATTTCTTTCCATGGCTTGACGTTTCTGCATGCGCTAGAATTTTGAAATGGTGATTTAAGTTCGGCTGTGGTTGCTTGAATATTTGAAGGAGCTATGAAATCTCTAGACAAACATGGATACGTTTGGATATCTCCGTATCGAAACGTATTGGTTCTCCATAAACGAGTTCGGCTGGCGTTGTGTCCATGTCTTCTTTCCATGCTGTTCGAAAACCAAGTAGTACAACCGGTAGATTGTGTAACCAATTTTATCGTTGGCAGATTCGAGTTGTTGATGGAAATTGATTATAGTTAAATATTGATTAAAGCCTTTAGAAGTTAGACTATATGTTTTTATGTGTTCGAATTAATATAAGGGTGCTTGAAAAGTGGCGATAAGTACATGTCGTTCAATTTTGCATGCCCATGTGTACAGTCTTTGTTTTTCGACAGTCATTCAAATCGATTTTTCAATAGCTTTTGCGATGCCTTAATTTCGAAATGTGTCAGGGAAAATAAAAAAATGGAATAAACGTTTTCTGAGTGAAACTAACCGTATAGATTCAGTGGGATCTAACTATATTCTCTGCCGTGATAGTGACGTTGATGGTTTGCTGAGTAATTACTCTAATTCTGTGTCGTTTTGCTGTGCTGTTGCTAAACTTTGTGTAGTGACTGATTCAGAAATCGCATATTGACGCGGGAGAGCGTATCTGCAACGATTTTCTGGTGTTCTGAAATGTGTCTGATATCCAAAGTAAACTAAGCGATGAAATTCAAACGACGCGTCGCGACGGAACTGCCAAGGTTAGACTTGTTCTGTGCGTTGGATAAAAGCATGCCGTAGCCACTTAATATTTTATTGTGTCGAATATTGCGAGTAATACACGGTCATATGTAGATAATTTCTGTATTAATGGTGGAGGCTTTTTACTGATGAACGCTAATGGTTGCCAATTTTTGACATGTTGCTGTAGGACAGCACCTATGTTTGGAAGCGTCTGTAAAATGGCACATTCTGTGTTTTTCTATCTGGATGTACCAGTAATGTTGTTGTATCAAGAAATCTTCGTAAACTTTCGGTAGTAGTCGGAAACTCAATACTTAGGATAGCGTTAATCTTATCTTTTGATGGCATTACGCCGTTCTTGTTGACGGTGTGGCCCAAGAAATTTACCTCGGTTAGACCGAAATTCGATTTTGTGGGATTAATGACTAATCCGTAATCTTGAAGATATTTAAATAAAATTTCAAAATGTTGCAAATGTTCGCGCTCATTGGCTGAAACTACCAAGATATCGATATATACGAAAAAGAATGGAATACCTCGTGTTACTTCATCGATGAACCTTCGAAACGTTTGATATGAAGTCGATCCGTAATCGCTACAATTGTATACATAACATTAAAAATTCATTTAAAGTATTATTTTCTCAGAATAATAATAACTGCTATACTTGTTGTACTTAAATATATTTCGATAGGTAAGATCACACTCTGTAATATATATTGAAATATTAATATTACTCACAGTAAAGCAAAAGTAGTAATTTTTCGACACATATCATACCAGCAATGGCTAAAATTTCAGCAAATCAGCGTAAGGTAGCAACGGCTTTGATTTGAAATACGCTAAGGCAACCCATTTGGGGTTGGTAAAAAGTAAGCCAATTCATATTAAGCCTATTTTTGGAACGAAGTTCCTTACGTCAGGCTTGGAGAAGATAGGAATTTTGCTGCGGGACCTAACTGAAAAAAAGTTATAGTAAAACCGTAAGAAAAAACCAGTAAGAAATAACCCATAAGAAATAACCCGTAAGAAATAACCCGTAAGAAATAGCCCGTAAGAAATAACCCGTAAGAAATAACCCGTAAGAAAAAGACTGTAAGATCGCTAGTTATAGCCTACCTTTAGGTATTGCAAAATAATTAGGCATGAAAATCTGTAACATTATTGTGTATGCAAATTAGTTTTGAGTGAAATGCGGAACACATAGAGCACGACAGACTGCAAACTACATCTGTCAAATATTAAAATACAGACGTTCTTATGGACAATGTTATTTTGACAGCTGCACGACTACACGACTGCAGGCCGACGGTTGTCGTTCCCGCTAACCTGAATATTTCCTATATTTGCCAACGGCAGTAGGACGACAGTAGAGTTTTCTTAATACTTATCTGTACTTAAATAAAAACTAATCAGCGAAATTTGAGAGAAAAATCAGGACAACCTTCATAAAATTAAGCACATTTTTTTTGCAAATTGTATCGATTCTACATTATCCGAAGGAACTTCGTTCCTACCTGGTGTCAAATTGTCAATATTTGAAACAGCCTCTTTCTTCTTCTGATCAAGTTTCAAAAAAAAAAATTCAAAAAAACAACAATTTCACATATTATAATACAAGTCAATATTAACATCTTCAAGAAAAGCTCTTAAGCCAATAAATGCATGTCAAAATCTCAATCAAATTTCAATGATTTCAGCGAACTTTGATTTTTTTCGATTTCGGCTCACTTTTTGAGCGCTAGATTATAAACAGTTTCGACGTCACATTTATAAACTCATAACTCGTCACCAGTTGTAATGCATTTGATGTTTTCTGCGACGTTGATTTTGCAAAAATATTCGGATATTTCGACACAAAGACATGCTTCATACCCAAATTGTGAGGAGTCGATTCCTATAAGTGGTGGAAACCCTCCGCTATCTCTCTTGTGCCAATACGATGATAATCAAGCACTGCTTCATTAACGTATTCGAAGTCGTCGTATGAGGTGGCTACGTCCATCGCATGAGGCAGCGATGACTTTAGGATCTTCAGTAAATATTTTGTGCCACGCAAATACTAGTGTTCGTGAGAAATCAGATTCTCTAATATACTTTCAGTGTTTTCTGATACCGTGGACATACAAAAATTTTAAGCAATTGTTCAATTTTTGCTATAAAACGCAAGGCAAACGTTTCGCACGTACGGAAACAGTTGCCAGAACACATACTCAATCGACATGTGGTGATTAAACATCACTCTGCTCATAAGATTATAGTAATCTTGGAAGGAAAATTTTAATTGATTCAGTTTCAGCGCGCAATTTAAATCGGCCAAATCCGGGATCAAATTTGATCGTTAAGTACAAGTATTATGATTTCAAGAAGCAAAAGCCGCGTTATTAAAATAAAAAGCAATCTTTCTTACAAATTTGTGTATTTACATTATACTTTGAGCATCCGTTTCACTGACTCGCAAACCTACATAATAAAGCCAATATTTTGAACTTTTTGTTTTTTTATAATGACCTATAACACCCGCCAGACAAGTGCGACGATATCGACGACGAAATATTCATGGTTATTAATACTACCTTAACCCGATTCACGATCGACTAAACACTTTATAGCTTTTAAGAAGAAAATCCAGGAGGAAAATATGAAAGAAAAGAGAATTTTATAAATGGAATGAAAATTCAAAGAAATTAAATTATTGCACACAGTTTACTCAAACATGCAAGCAATCAGCCATTAAGACACAATGCAAAATCAGTCGTAACAATAAAAATGCCGATAATAATAAAGCCAACAACCAGCACTTACACTCCATAAGCAAGCAGCAAATGCCAAACAAAGAAAAGCGAGAAGCAAGTTGATTTTAATTCCCATTCTGGCGAATTTTTCAGCAACAAGTTGTTAACGCACGCACACACAGACACTCATACATGCGCGCAACCGAGCATAAGTGAAAAGCAAACAAAAGGATGTGGAAACGCAGATAAAGTTCAATGTACACTGCTGGTGTAAAAATGTGCGGCCGCTGAAGTGTGGGTGTGAGCGAGTATGGTGGTGAGCATATTGTTGAGAGAAATTGCACTTACGCAATTTAATTTCGATATGCTTGCGTGGAAAATATGGCGCGATAGCGTGGAACGGCGCTCGTCTTCGTAACCTGCGTAGCACGAAGGAGCGCCTAAGAAGCAAAAAAAAAGGATGCAGTGTACTCTGGGTACTTAGTAAACTAAATTATATCTGCATACTATTAGAGCTGGTCGATTTTTTATATTTAACATCGCGTATGCGGGAAATGTTCTTTGCATCATTCTGAATAACTTTGCTTAGAGAAACCGGTTTCGAGTTAGTGACTTTTAAGTCGAAAAATATGAATAATCTGTTGTATGAGAGTTATTTGAAATAATTTTTCGATCTGAACAATACCAACAAATGATCAATAGATAATTTTATTCAGAAGCTTACGAAAAAAATTTATGATCCCTAAAAAACTTCGCCTCAAAAATGGCTGACTGAAAAGCAGTTTTAGACCCATATTCTGTTAAACAAAGTTGTACAGAATGATTCGTAAAAGATTTCTCGCATACGCCATTTTTTTTTTTTGGCTCCCTGTAAATCGGATCGCTCAAATAAATAAATATATATAAAAAGCTCACAGAGATTCTTACTAAAAATATAATGACATGTCCTTATAAATATCCATATATGCGTGTGAGTTATTCTTGTGGAGCAATGTTTACGTCTTCGTCTTCTATACGCTTCAAGAGCTATTTTATAAAGCCGAACTCACAGCTGATTGGAAATTTTGAGCGCATTTGTTAATAAAATGAGTTTAATGAGACTAATAGGCTCTTTTATTCGCCTTAGAACTACATTTTATTTGAACGAAACAATTCGAGATACACTTTGTGTCCGCTCGAATCTGCGAAATTGAAAAGTTTGAGCAACGTGCCAACAGAGAAATGTGAGATAATAGTAGTAATAGTAGTACTATGAGGACATATATATGTAATAG
The DNA here is from genome assembly GCF_016617805.1 of Bactrocera tryoni. Taxonomy (NCBI): domain Eukaryota; kingdom Metazoa; phylum Arthropoda; class Insecta; order Diptera; family Tephritidae; genus Bactrocera; species Bactrocera tryoni. The sequence goes on along the minus strand of NC_052500.1, from coordinate 64,767,092 downwards.
ATATACTACTTAGTATGATATATCCACAACTGGGGCTACTAGTAGCATATTTCGACAAACAAAGGGAACCGAAAGGCTTATCTAGCACAGAACTTAACTCTGCATAGACCTAAAAAATAGAGTGCAAAGAATGTTTTTAGTGACTCTTATATTTCGAAATTATAGAACGCTCTAGACTGCGAAATTCTTTCAGAAGCAAATCCTGAGATATTATTCATATCTGACTTTGGCAGGTCAGAATCATACAAAGAGGTTAGATAGTAAATTCAGTAAAGAAGTTAAAAAATACTATATCTATACAAGATGTATATGATACTACCTATATATGTCTATCCACCAATAGGCAAAAGCATTATATGAGACGTACATATTTATGTACTGTATTGATGCCCTTGAAGGTATGATAAAAGGTCTCAATATAGTTTAATGATTTACATAGTAAACTACTAAATTTTGTGACCCCATAATAATTTCTTCGCACAATAAGTGTAAAATGAAGAGTCTTCGTAGTCTTAAGTCGTATTGAAGTTAACATGAGATCTTTCAAAGATCTAATGCTTAGGTTTATAATGATGGCATAAGCCTTTAACGTCTTATCTGTAAATTAAGCGAACATCTAGTGAAAATTTTGAGAAAAACCAACTATTTTTCTTTGGCGTCTGCACTAGACTTGCGTGCCTTAATCTGTTAGAAGTATTTATACTCGAATACAATGATTGTGAATTATAAATTCGGCGTCTAAATATATATAGCCCGAATCATATCAGATATTATATTCAATTTATTTACGTCTTCAAAGTGGTCTCGTTATTTACTATAACCATCTTTCTAAATAATCTGTTGCCAAGTTATTAAGCATGTTGTTCTTGCTTTGTTTTTTGGAGCTGCAGTTAGCATTTTTACATAATTTTGTGAAATGCTGCCGGAATGACAATCACTGACTGGATAAAAAGTCGTCTCCGTTTCAGTTACTTAGATCCGAATGGAAACTGTATAATGTTTCTTTCGTTTCTTTAGCGTATTTCATTCTGAAACTCCATCGTTTAACATAACACATATTTGAGGTTTGAAAAAATTAAAAAATCTCACAAAGCCAATTTTGAGGACCAAGCACTCTGACTGTCTACTCTGACTGTTGGACTTTCATTAGTAAGAACCTCTACTACAAGCTTGTATATCTGGCGGGAATTCGATTTAGAGGAGATGACGAAAACTTCTCTGTAATATGTATATGTATTTCAAACATAATCTTACTCACTTTTTCCATATTGTCATCGTTAGACCACGATTTGAAGATCAAAATGGTTGATATAAGATTTCAACAACCACACGAAACGAACTAAATGCTTAGATACTTAGAATTACAGTTTTATACAAACTTTTAAAACTTAATGTCAAAATAATGCATTTAAAATAAGTTCACACTGTGAAAATACCTTTTCAAATAAAAAAGTTTTCGATTCAAGCGCTTGATTTATAACAATTATTTGTATGCTATCCTAGTGGTCTGATATCGGCAATTCCGACGATTAGGTTTCTTGGGGAGAAAAGCACGTGTACAAAATTCTGCATTGATATCTCTAAAAGTGGGCTACGAATGAGGAGACAGACATGGCTAAGTCGTATCAGTTGCTCAACTGATCTTATACTCATCCGTCCACTTCCGACGTTTCCTTCTGGGTATTAAGCAAACTTAATATGTCGTGTTCAGTAGATAAATACTCATCTTCAAAGTGAGCTTGTTTTGGGTCACTTCATGCTTTTCAGGGACTATTATGCTTTCCGTCATATTGTCGCAAAATTCAGCCGAAAATACTTTTAACTTTTTAGCTACATAATTTAATTTTGGTGCTCAATGGTTTCATGGAATATTTGCCGGAACGGATAATTGAAGATTGGAAGAAACAACAAGTTATATTCAGGATGGAGAATAAGTTGGCTGCGAATTTATTTGTAATCCTTTGGTAGGAACAAACCCGTTATTTGGTGGATAAAACTTCATGCATAATATGTCCAAATGTGATTAAGAAACACAACTCTAATGCTTTCGTGACGATTTCCTTAAAGAATTTAACTTAAGGGGGTATTCTAGTCTAGAAGCATGAATTTCAGGTAATTTTTAAAGTGTCGTAAAAAAAAGGCAATTAATATTTTTACTATCCATTTTTTTACTAGTTATTTGTTAATTTTAGAAGAGTACAGAAAAAAATTCAAAACTAAAAAAAGTAAAATATTTCAAAAATTATGAGCTGACGAAGTGGAGGGTCTCTAAAAAGTTCCACGTGACCATACCCATGATTTCGACCCACCTAGTTATCTGAAAGCAAAAACATAAGATTATTAATCTAGAATAATGTCGCAATGGCCGGAACTACGGATAAGTGGGAAAAAATTTGTTTCACAAAATGGCGACTGCCTAAAAAAAAAGATTTTTGGATAACTTTTCTGACTACTTCGAAAATTAAAAATTAAAAATAATAAAAATAAAAATTTGGGGATGGGTTCTATAGTTCCAACTATAGACAAACCTATAAAGAAGACTATATAAAAATTTCTAGTAAATCGGTTAAGTAGAACCTGAGAAATCGTGGGTAACGTTCCGAAAAAGTCAGTTTTGAGAAAAACGCGTTCAAAGTTTTGCTTAAAGTCATTTGTTCGATTAGTTCCGGCCGAACCAGTTTGGATGCCGGGTCAGAAAAATGCCTATATCTCCGAAAATAATTTGAATTTTGAAAAATCATCTTGTACACATATTCTTGAATAGTTAAGCTTTGAAAATAAAAACAACCGATTTTTTTAAATTTCTAGACCAGAATACCCCCTTAATTTTTCAATGTTGTCAAATAATTTCTACACTTGGATGAGTGCGACTCGTTAAAAATATGTTTTTAAAGATCTAACGTATTCTTAAATGAAGTTAGATACCAGCTTTTTCTATGCTGAACCTCAAATAGCCAAGTTCCTATATTCTTTATTAACACAACATGTTGCTAGCAATTGAATTTATTACAGACCGGCGACTTTTAAAACATTTAAGGTTATATTTCTAGATTTGCTTTTGGTAGCTTTAATTTGCAAGATAACAGCCTCTCATGCACACACATATGTAGAGTAGATAGATACATATAATAAGTGCTTCTATCGTGCTCTTAAAGATGCGTTCACTGCTTTTTTACCTGCAGCCATATGTGCTTACTGTGCCTTTTAATAAATAGAATTAATAAAGCATATTACTCCACACACACACATATGTATGTACATATAAAGTGATGACACACATACAAACACACATGCACGTGATAAACGACTAAGCAAAGCACTTTTTGCATATTAAAGAAGAACACGAGGTACGCAAATAACAACAGCAACAATGCAATGAATCTCCACATTTATGTCTGACTGAAGTGAATTTTATTAAACAAAGTTGGGAATTTTATTAGATTAAGTGGAGTACAATAAAAAATTCACAGCAGTCGAGTGCATTTCTTTCTTCGAGTACCAGCAGCACACTTTAGTGCGTTGAAGCACGCATGCGGCCATGGAGATGTATCCAACTGTGTACCTGTGTGTGTGTATCTGGCAAGCGAGCAGTAATTTCATAATTCATGAGTACGAAGTAATTTTTGTATAATATTTATAATATTACATTACGTTAATGCCTGTTGTATGTGTGGGCACGCATTCTAAAAAGTTAAGCGAAACTTTAGCATTGTGAAAATAATTTCTTCCAAAAATATTTTTTCCCAAGAAATACAGCTTTTGAAAGAGTTGATGAAATTGAAAGAAACATTCAGCGTATAATAGTTTAAAATAAACTAATTAATCTATTACTTATATCGTTTCGCAATTCAACTATTTTAGATTTTTTTCCGATTCTAACAGTGTATAGCCTTACTTTTTATACTCTTGCAACATGTTGCTACATATTATAAAAGTTCTGTTCATGTAACGGTTTTCTGTACGAGTATCACTAAAAACTTCTTCTTCTTCACTGGCGTGGAAACCGCTTACGCGGTGCCAATTCTCCACCTGGTCCTTCCAACGGAGTGGAGGTCTTCCACTTCCTCTGTTTCCTCCGGCGGGTAATGCGTGAATACTTTCAGAGCTGGAGTGTTTTCGTCAATTCGAACAACATGACCTAGCCAGCGTAGCCGCTGTCTTTTAATTCGCTGAACTATGTAAATGTCATCGTATATCTTATAAAGCTCATCGTTCCATCGAATGCGATATTCGCCGTGGCTACCAAGCAAAGGACCTCATATTATACCTTCATATCTTAT